>NW_017306192.1:0-1956 GCF_001642055.1 Alternaria alternata | reverse complement strand
AAAGGTTAAGTATCTGCTATCTACTATAGCAGACCTAAGCGTAGTGCAGTTTACTAGTGTTTAGATAGTAATTAGTTTTCTATTAAGCTAACTCCTCTAAAAGTTCTAGAACTTAGTTATAGGAGCTTAGCTGTTATCCTCCTCTTCCTTAGGACTTTAGAGAAGAGAGCTTAGTTTTCTAACCTAAGCTCCTCTAATTCTAAGTTTTACTCTCTGCTAGTTGTCTTAGCAGAGGTAGCGTAGAGCTAAGCTAGTCTTATAGCGCGGCTAAGGTTATAGTCTTTAGCTATATAGCCTTTTTTCCTGTAGCGTAAGTATAGTCTCTCCTCTCTCTGCTACTACAGGACTTCCCTGCTAACCTATCTTGCTGCTCTCTTAGAGTTGTTACTTCTTATCTTTATTTTATAGAGGCAGGTCTAGACGTCTTCTATTAGTTCTCTAATGTTGCTTTGTTAGGGAGGCCTGTACCCGCCTTAGCCTAGCTTAGCTTAGAACATGTTCTCTTTAATATCTTAGACTCTTGTTACGATCTGCACCTAAGAGGAGACAGGGGTAAGCGTAATTACTTTAGAGGATTAAGCGGCATAGTTAAAGGATTGCGGCACAGCAACTACGCTGTAGTCACGTAACTGCTTAGTAGTAAGCAAGTACACGCTAGACTAAGAACAGGTGCTTAGCAGTAAGCAGGACTAGTTAGCTAATAACTAAACCTAACACTGTATCGCTTAGTAACGAGCACTTACACGCTTAGTACTAAGCGCAACACTTATTAGTATATAGCTTAGACACTAAACCCTTATAGCTTAGTGTGTTTAACTTTGTACAAGACTCTAGTATTTAATCTAAGGATTATACTTCGTTTTTATACAACCTCTTATAATATTACATCGATCTACTAATCGTGCTATTACACTAACTCTGTCTATCGCACTTACTTATTCCTTAAGAACTAACTCTTAGGTTATCTAAGGATAACCTTTACACTTTGAACACCCTTAAGATAAGTAACACCGCAATAGACACCCTTGCTAATTCCTAGGTTACTAGAGGAACCTTAAGCTAAAGCAACAAGCCTAACACCTACAATAGTAATCGTGCTAAGCTAGAGGCATAGCTACTCTAGGTAGACTGATACTTCTATCTTAAAGGAGACAAGATCGAGGACTACAACATAGTCGTGTAGGCTACCTCCTTTCTCCGCAGCAACGCTAAGAAATAGGCTAGCCTAATTATCTGTCGCTACATAGACAGCAACGTTAATAATAATGTTAACAAGCACCTAGTTAAAGACTAGGATGCCTTTAAAATTAAGATGCAAAAAGTATTCTCACTTTTTAAGGAGTCTGTAATCGCTAAGCAGAAAATCTAGAAATTACAACAAATTAGATCTGCCGCCAACTACACAACTAAATTCTAGCAGTACTAGACGCTAATCAAATAGGACGACAACGCTTTAATGCGGATGTACTAACAAGGTCTTAAGCTAGCTGTACGCATAGAACTTATAAGAAGTAGATCTAGCCTCAATACGCTCAACGAACTTATAGCCGAGGCTATTCAAGTAGACAACGAACTCTATAAGCTGATGCTAGAAGAACGCCTATACACTAACGGGAATCGCGCACCCTAGAATACGAACAACTGAGCACGTCAAAACCCTTAACGTTCGTACCCTAATTAGAGACGTTAGCAAAGCTACGCGCCCTAGATCGCAGGCTACTACAAGACTAACAGACCTAAGCCTATACACCTCGACAACCTTAACAAGGGATCTAGAAAGCCGAAGTTTCTACACAATAAGAATAGCAAGAAGAAGTTCTCTTGCTATGCCTGTAGCAAGGAAGGTTACATAGCTTAGGACTGCTGAAGCTAAAGCAAGGTGACTTAACAGTTAAATATTATTCGCTAGGCAGTACCTAACAACGACCTTACTAAGGAATAGAATATTATTACTTA